>NC_092199.1:15611148-15613648 GCF_043641665.1 Enoplosus armatus | reverse complement strand
TTGGTGACGAGGTCAGAGCCTAGACACCAAGTATCAATGTTGACATATTCTACTTCCACATATGAATCCATTCCACACGAGTTGGCATATAATTTATATCTATATTTTAGTCTTTGTTTTGTCCTAGCATCTACAGTAAAGCAGTGGTTAAAGTGTTTTGTGTTGGTTAGTTTATAGGGTCAACCTTTAGGCAATTCTTTTTAAATGCTATGGTAACACTTCATTTTATGGGTCAACTATGTAATTTGGTACTAATGAAATAGAGGCGGGTGTTCTGAGCCAATACACTAAGAACCCACTCATTTATTTTAGTTTTTAAGACAGAACAAAAAATCCTGCTTAAATCCTCTTGACTGGAATGAACTGACAGAGATCCACGTACATTCAGGTAAATAACCATTTATTATTGTAAACTTTATTCTCTGTAGTTGTTGCATTTTGTATCTGCCCGTAGAGACATTTTATATTTTTGCATTTTTGAAACAATGAGAAGATTATAGAGAAGAAAGAGGCGGACACTAAAAGCCTTTCAGGAGAGCGATTTGGGCCTGAGACAGAAACAGCACTGCTCCCTCTGCTGGCTGAGTGGTGCTACTGAAGGCTGTGACAGAAAGAGTTCACTGGGTTCATTCAGTGTCACCGTCACTCTTGTGCTGGTGGTGGAGTTATCGACAGCACTGCAGCATTCACACAGCGCAGATGCCTTTGACTGCACCTCGCTGTGTAGGAAAGATACCTTCACTGGCACCAGAGGGAAAAACTGTACAAGCACCACATTATTCACCCGGAACCCAAAATACATACTGTGAATTATAGATACTGTGTGAACTCCAGCAGGACGTATTGCCACTGAGAGTGTTTGTTTTCTACAGGAGATGGTCGATTGGTTCAATGCTATAAGAGCGGCCAGGTTCCACTACTTACAGGTGGCCTTCCCCGGAGCAAGTGACGAGGAGGTGAGACTGATTTAATCACACAACACACCGTTGTGGAGCTTGTTGTCAAGAGAGGAAATGTCAAAGGTGTCTGATGCATTCCTAAACCAAGAAAGGATGCCATTTTCAGTGTGTGTAGTCCTGTTATTGATTGCCACCACATTTTTGCGAATGATTTATCTGCCGTAAGACATGACTTTCAGGGGTTGACCTTCGTTTTGTCACTTTAAAAGTGAAAGTATTATCATCTTGTAGTACTGTATGTGACAAGCATAATTGTTTTTTGTTTTGTCTTTTCTTCTCCAGCTGGTGCCCAAACTGACCCGAAACTTCATGAAGGAAGGCTTTATGGAGAAAACAGGGCCCAAGGTTTGTGACGTGGTTACACTTACTGGATCCTACCGCCCCCTCCAAAGTGAAATCGGGAATAATAATATGATTACGCCTCAATTTCACAGTTGCATTTGCCCCAAAACATTTGCACAATGGTTTCCAACTCTTTTCCCTTATGGACACTTAAAATGAAGCGATGTCTACTTGCAACCCCTCAACACATTTTCATTAAGTGATGCATCCTTCTTAGAATCTTCTTAGTTTGATTTTAATCATTTTCGATTAACTAATTTGACTAGTTGAGGCTTGAAACGGTAAAACAATCTGGTATTTCAGAAAAAACGTTTTGTATATCAGAAACATTGTTTTTTTTCTTTTCTATACTTCTATACTGTTTTTCATATCCCCTCAGATTTATCTTGTGACCATCCCCCAGTTTGGGAACCATTGCTATACAGTATACTATAGCTGGTATAATATATGCTAGCTAAAGCATATGCTAAAACCTTTATGTCTTTATTTAATGTAATCAAAATGAAATGCTCATTTTAGTGGCCAAGACGTTCTTAAATCTAACAAAACCTAATAACCTAACAAAAAGGTAAGACTTCAGTTTGTTGACACTTGCAGATACCCTGTAGACTAATCATGACAAATCAGAAAAATCAGAAATACTTTATTGATCCCCGGGGGGAAATTATACAGTTACCGGTGCTCCCATTCAAGAGAAGAAAGTAGCATGAATGATTTCCCGTGGCACTCTGTTGTGCATTTAGGTGGAATGAGTCTCCCACTGAAGCTGCTCTTGTGCCTGACCACCACATCATGGAGAGGATGTGAAACATTGAAAACATTGAACCGTAGCTTAGACAGCATCCTCCTCTCTGACACCACCGTCAGAGAGTCCAGCTCCGCCCCCACAACGTCACTGGCCTTGGGGATCAGTTTGTTGAGTCTGTCGGAGCCCGCCACCCTCAGCCTGCTGCCCCAGCATGCAACAGCATGGAGGATAGCACTGGCCACCACAGACTCATAAAACATCCTCAGCATAGTCCGGTAGATGTTGAAGGACCTCAGCCGCCTCAGAAAATAGAGACGGCTCTGGCCCTTCTTGTAGAGGGCGTTAGTGTTCTTTACCCAGTCCAGTTTATTGTCTATGTGGACTCCCAGGTACTTGTAATCCTCTACAATGTCCACACTGACCCCCTGGATGGACAAGTGATACTGTTTGC